>NC_090265.1:58697143-58744643 GCF_040414725.1 Anabrus simplex | reverse complement strand
ACGGTTGGGTGTCGCCCTTAACTGTTTCAAAAATATTGAAAAAATAATGATACTGTGAGGAAAGGGAAGGATTAAATGAGGATGAAGGTAGTGCGGCTGAATAAAGATGAGAGGGAGGGGAGGAGATTTTAAAATTTATTGATCACTACTACGATAGGAAAAAAATTGAAAAAATGCAGCTATGAAACCCACTTTTCTCTGGTCCCTAAATTATCAGTCTTCCCTCTCTGTCTCTGTAACACGCACTATGCATTTATAAACAACACATATACGCATGTCCACACACCCATTTATACATGATAGATCAAAAGAGCTTCCCCCTACCTCACCCCTCCTTCCCCACACACCATTTTTAGCCATTGGTTATGATTCGTGTTGCACTATCTGAATGTACGCGTTAAAGCCAATATATCATCGCCCGATGTACATAGATATAAATGGAGCCGCCATTGAATCGCCCGGTACAAGCCACTTGCAATCGCAGAGGTGCGAACCCGGCATTATTGATGGCTCGGACAGAAGGGGAAAAGAGATATGTTGCCTGTAATTGTTTATGTATTTATCGCATGCGTTCTAAACGGGACAGTTTAAACATACGAAATAAAACTGCCAAAAGGGGATGGTTCAGCGACGTGGAGGTAAATTACATCCCGTGAATGGGGGGAAATTGCAATAAATATATTTCAATAAGTTAAGAGCATACAGGTCCCTTCATTCTGTCGGGTAAATTTACTACTGCTCGGAAGGTGTGGTAAGTGAAGTGTTGTCCAGGGTGAAGAAAGAAATGAGAGAAATTAGGGTCAAAATAGAGGGACATTCCACAATTTTGGGGGACAGTACAAGTCTAGCTCTAATTTTAAAAGTACAAATATTTTAACGTTCTTACAAGCATTCTATTGCCAGTTTCTCTTTTTGATCAAGAGTTTACACATTTCAATTTATTCAGGAACAACCTCCTGTATTTATAGGCTGCCACTAAAAACAAGATAAAACATATCCAGTTTTATCTATACAGGAACTTGATGGAGCCTCGGAGGACGAGTCAAGATTTCGAGGATGAGCCTCACTGGAAGTTGGAAACGCTTCCACGTGGCGACTGTATGACCAGGTACGGTGCCACGAGCTCCGAACATTATCCCTATTCTGTTTCCTGAAGGTGGTATTTAGATTTGTAGTAAGGGATAGTGGGTTTGTAGTTGTTAATCTTTTCTATATTGACCTCCTCTGGCTGACCTGACAGTCGGATCTAAGATGAATCCCTGAGAACTGTAGTCTTTAACGGCTATGATGTAATAACATTAAAAAATTACATTTCTGTCATCGTTATTGTACAATTTTCTTTTCAGTCTGTGAGTTGAATACCCTTCATCTAAATGAAAACATATACTGTAAATGTCAACAAATTCTGAAATAATTAAAAGACATTGAATGTTTTATAGTCTAAATGTTTTCTTTCTTTCTTTCTTTCTTTCTTTCTTTCTTGATCCGTTTACCCTCCAGGGTTGGTTTTTCCCTCGGACTCGGCGAGAGATCCCACCTCTACCGCCCCAAGGGCAGTGTCCTGAAGCATGGGACTTTTGGGTCGGAGATACAACTGGAGAGTAGGACCTCGCCCAGGTGGCCTCACCTGTTATGCTGAACAGCGGCCTGGTGTGAGGGATGGGAAGATTGGAAGGGATAGACAAGGAAAATTAAGGAAGTGGCTGTGGTTTTAAGCTAGGTACCATCCCGGCATTTGCCTGAAGGAGGAGAAGTGGGAAACCACGGAAAGCTACTTCGAGAGTGGCTGAGGAGGAAATCAAACCCCTCTACTGAGTTGACCTCCCGAGACTGAATGGACCCCGTTCCAGCCCTCGTACCGCTTTTCAAATTATGCGGCAGAGCCGAGAATCGAACCCGAGCCTCAAGGGGTGGCAGCTAATCACGCTAACCACTACACCACTTATCACAAGTAAAAAAAATTGTAATAGAGGGGGGGAAATACATATTCGTGGCACTGCTTGCTTCGTTTTATCAGTTAAATGAAATACTTTCTAACAGCACCTGTTAGGCCGATGACCTATATGTTAGGCCAGTTTAAACAAGCAGACATGCATCCACACTTGTTCTAAATTTCAGCCGCTAGTTGTAACTACTAAGTATAGAAATATTAAAAACTTCAAGATAGGTAAAACTATAGCATCATTTACCTTGCTTGAAACTGTGTTTATCGGCAGTTCTTGCATAAGCCAAAATGTCTTTGTCATTCAGTAGATCCGGAGCGCTTCTCCAAAGATGCTAGGGAACCTGCTCCTTTGCACTTTCACAATTGGCAACGGTTACGCTATGTTTAGTTGAAGCTAGATGGCAGGATAGTTGCGTGGTGTGAAATTTCGTACCGATGAAAATAACACGAACATATGTATTTTGGTGCGTTTGAGACATCACACATGATTTTATTCCTGGAACTTTACTCCCAGATGTTAAAATTGAGTGTTGTTTGAAACCGGATTATATTGGAGAAACTTTTTTAGTAGTTAGTGAGATGAAGTGTTGTCTGTGGCATTAGTCTAGATATACTATAATACACCTAGCAACTGACCGCGCGGTTTGATTCAGGTAGCTATCAGTTTCTACTCGAGAGATAGTGGGTTCGAACCCCACTATCAGCAGCCTTGAGGATGGTTTTCCGTTATTTCCCATTTTCAACACCAGGCAAATGATGGTGCTATACCCTACTTAAGGTCACGGTCCCTTCTTTCCCATTCTTAGCCCTTCGCTATCCCATTGTCGCCACAAGACATATCTGTGTCGATGTGACGTAAAACAAATTACAAAATAAATAAATAAATAAATAAATAAATAAATAAATAAATAAATAAATAAATAAATAAATAAATAAATTCTGTATGTTAAGTCAAAAGAAATAACTTCCGGATGGTAAGGAGGACTGAGTCAGACTAAAGTTGGGTAAACTTACTACTTCTGCTAGGGCACTGTGGTAAGCGCAGGTGTTATCTCAGTTATCAGTGCAAACTGTCATCGGATAAAATGTACTACTGGCTGTCCGCCTCTGTGGATAACTAGTTACCATGCTGGCCTTTGGTGTACGGGGTCCCGCGACCCATTCCCGGCTGGATCGGGGATTTTAACATTCAATGACTCGAGGACTTGTGTTTGTTCCACCTTCAACACTAGTTTTCATCCTTTATAGGGCCCCATCTCCACAGATGAGCAGGTCGTTCAACTCGAAAGACCGGCACTAGGCCTATCTGGAGGCCATACTCCATTAATTTACTACTGGCTTGGAACAGAATGCGATTGAGACATCAGATCGGATCTCAGATCAGAAAATATTACTATCATGTACTGAGGGAAATTATTGTGTGAAACATCAGACCTGGTTTCATTCAGCGATAAAGTGTATTTCCAGGTCGTTAGAGAAATTGTTGTTTGATGCCTCAAACTGGATTTCATTTGGAAACTTTTGATATCAGGTGGTGGGAGAATATTGTTGTTTACTAAGCAAGTGGGTGCGCTGTTTAGATCACGTGGATATCAGTTTGCATTCGAGAGATAGTGGATTCGAACCCCCACTGAAACTGGCATTCAATGCGTTCTCATTTCCACAACAGACAAATGCTGGGGCTTTACTTTAATTAAAGCTACGGTTCTTCTTTCCCACTCCTAGCCCTTTTGTATCTCACTATCGCCATGAGACCTGTCTGTGTCGGTGCGACGTAAAGTAAACTGTAAGAAAACAATACAGAAGGATACTTTGTAGCAAATCCTACATTTTATCGTACCGGTAGCAGAAATATTAGGGGCTGCATGGCCGAGGCGGTAAAGGCGTGCTTGGTTCGCCCGGAAGGACGTGGGTTCGAATCCCCGTCAGGAAGTCGTAAAATTTAAGAAACGAGATTTCCACTTCTGGAGGTGCATATGGCCCTGAGGTTCACTCAGCCTACACCAAAATGAGTACCAGGTTAATTCCTGGGGGCAAAGGTGGCCGGGCGTAGAGCTAACCACTCTACTCCATCACGTGCTGCGGTTAACAATGGTGGAAGCCTTTACCTTCCACTCCTCCAAGGGCCTTCATGGCCTGTACGGAGGTGTCTTTGTCTTTGTTGGTAGCAGAAATATTACCGGTTCGGATACTTCAGTGTATTGTCTGTCCCAAAGCGAGTAATGAGTAAACGTCTGCATGTCAGGTGATCTACTTCGCCGAATGGAACAACCTGTCTGAATATTCATGGGCAGGAGCTCGGGAGTCCCATAACTTTTTTATTATCTTGCCATTCTTCTAGATAATCCGTATTCTCAGTGTTCCGTCGTATAATTCAAGCGATAATGTTCAAAATTCCTGTGGATTCCGACTAGTAAGAAACGCCCGTGTCTTCTATTTCAAGAAACCTTGGAATGACTCAGGTTGCGAGGAAACGCAATGCCATTGTTTGAAATGAGGGCAGCGCGACAAAGAACCAGGCGGTAAAAGCGTTAGATTGGACGCTGAAAGACTAGGAAGACAGACATGGTTATGGGGGACATAACGATCCTATTCTCGGGAGACTAGCTGCAACTTTCCCGATTTACGCGGGAGACTCCCGGTTTTCGACAGTTATTCCCGCCTCCCGATTATTCTATTATTTCTCCCGAATTTAGCTTATTTTTTGGTGAACTTCAATCATTCGTTTTCAAATCCCGCCAGTGGTCGGAAGTCCTTCGCGAATGTGCGATGTTGATTGAAAGCTGTATATCGATTGTAAATCTCTCGTTCTCGCGTGCTATGTTCGTGTTTGTTCACCTCAGTGTAGTCGACTCTAGAGACTAGTCGCTGGATTTGGAGTCTATTTTAGTAATTTAGTGACAAAATTTCAAATTTTCTAGATATTTTAGGAGCCATTTGGAGACAATTCTGGCGAATTTTAATTTATTGCTTGGTAAAAATGCATTGCGCTTCGCATAATCGCGCGGGCGCGTGATGCAGTATATTAATCTATGTATTTGCTAAGTAATGGCATCCAAGTGCATGATGACTGATCTACACATGTGGAGCATGAGTTCAAACTATTTTCGGTACGCTTATCAGAGACCGATAATCCCACATACTTTCTGTGAGGGAACAGGGGTGTGTAATGTTTGTCCTTGTAGCCTCGTATAGCACCAGTCAGGTTTTGAGACAATAAGTGTTACAATAATATATACCTTATTTCGCAAGAAATGTAGAGTAAGCAGTTTTTACCAATTTATCTCCTGATTTTTCCTGATTTTCATATCAAAACCTACTGATTTTTGGTTTTTTAAAGTTGGCAAGTATGCACTGGGTGTTTTAACAGGTGGGGCGAGAGCCGTCGAAATGTAAGCTTCTTTTATGGCCGATTTCGATTGTTTTTTTCTTAAAACAAACATGTGCTTTTCCGCTTTTACCTGAACTACTGTACTGACATGTCGAAGATAGGTAGGATAGCAAATAGCCTGTATAATGTAAGTTTGGTAATGTCTCTGTTGTTAAGTTCACGACATCTGCTATGCCCATGTCAGCAACTGTATTCGTACACAGAACATTTCCTGCAGACCATACAAAATTGTATATAGTAGGTCAAAATGAGAGCCTTCATGTTTCACTTGAGGTACTGCCTGCTGGAAAGATGTATATAACCTAAGTTAAACACATATTTCCAGAGCCGGGCTGAGCAACCCATACGGTTGAGGCGCTGGCCTTCTGACCCCAACTTGGCAGATTCGATGCTCGCTCAGTCCGGTGGTTTTTGAAGGTGCTCAAATACGTCAGTAGATTTACTGGCACGTTAAAAAACTACTCCGACACTAAATTTCGGCACCTCGGCGCCTCCGAAAACAGTAAAAGTAGTTAGTAGAACGTAAGGCAAATATCATTATTATTATTTGTCGTAGTTACAGTACAGTACTGTATTTTTGGGAGCGTGTGTAAAATGAATGTGGGGAAAAGAAAATTCACTCACTGCAGGAAAACAAATTTATTTCGTACTATGACGTAACTTCCTTCATTGCGTAAACTTACTCAAAAGAGTGAGAAAAATGACACTTTAATTTCTGTAATTAGTTTCCGCACGCTTTTATTGAAACTACGCTTCACAGCAATAATAATAATAATAATAATAATAATAATAATAATAATAATAATAATAATAATAATAATAATAATAATAATAATTGTTACCGTGATTTGGTGGAACAGCAGAGGTGAAAGAAGGTACCGGGGTGAATGGGTCTAACTACCAAACTAAAGTTAATATAAAATATTAACAAGGTTATATTATCTAAGTTTTAACAAATAAGAATAACAAAACTTTAACAACAATAACAACGGTATGGCGACTTAGAACCAAGACTTACACTGACTGACAGAGCAAATGCAACACCAAGAAGGAGTGGTCAGAACTTTATGCCAATTGCAGGGTAGACTGACGTCACTGAGGTATGCTCATGATGTGAAATGCGCCGCTGTGCTGCGCACGTAGCGAACGATAAATGGGACACGGCGTTGGCGAATGGCCCACTTCGTACCGTGATTTCTCAGCCGACAGTCATTGTAGAACGTGCTGTTGTGTGCCACAGGACACGTGTATAGCTAAGAATGCCAGGCCGCCGTCAACGGAGGCATTTCCAGCAGACAGACGACTTTACGAGGGGTATGGTGATCGGGCTGAGAAGGGCAGGTTAGTCGCTTCGTCAAATCGCAGCCGATACCCATAGTGATGTGTCCACGGTGCAGCGCCTGTGGCGAAGATGGTTGGCGCAGGGACATGTGGCACGTGCGAGGGGTCCAGGCGCATCCGCCGCCAAGCGGTGGCAGCCCCGCACGCCACGTCAACCGCCATTCTTCAGCATGTGTAAGACACCCTGGCTGTTCCAATATCGACCAGAACAATTTCCCGTCGATTGGTTGAAGGAGGCCTGCACTCCCGGCGTCCGCTCAGAAGACTACCATTGACCCCACAGCATAGACGTGCACGCCTGGCATGGTGCCGGGCTAGAGCGACTTGGATGAGGGAATGGCGGAACGTCGTGTTCTCCGATGAGTCACGCTTCTGTTCTGTCAGTGATAGTCACCGCAGACGAGTGTGGCGTCGGCGTGGAGAAAGGTCAAATCCGGCAGTAACTGTGGAGCGCCCTACCGCTAGACAACGCGGCATCATGGTTTGGGGCGCTATTGCGTATGATTCCACGTCACCTCTAGTGCGTATTCAAGGCACGTTAAATGCTCACCGCTACGTGCAGCATGTGCTGCGGCCGGTGGCACTCCCGTACCTTCAGGGGCTGCCCAATGCTCTGTTTCAGCAGGATAATGCCCGCCCACACACTGCTCGCATCTCCCAACAGGCTCTACGAGGTGTACAGATGCTTCCGTGGCCAGCGTACTCTCCGGATCTCTCACCAATCGAACACGTGTGGGATCTCATTGGACGCCGTTTGCAAACTCTGCCCCAGCCTCGTACAGACGACCAACTGTGGCAAATGGTTGACAGAGAATGGAGAACTATCCCTCAGGACACCATCCGCACTCTTACTGACTCTGTACCTCGACGTGTTTCTGCGTGCATCGCCGCTCGCGGTGGTCCTACATCCTACTGAGTCGATGCCGTGCGCATTGTGTAACCTGCATATCGGTTTGAAATAAACATCAATTATTCATCCGTGCCGTCTCTGTTTTTTCCCCAACTTTCATCCCTTTCGAACCACTCCTCCTTGGTGTTGCATTGTCACTGTCAGTCAGTGTATAAGGATCCAAGATTTCAACCTTTAAACATTCTTGGGGTAGCAAGCTCTAATGTTACAATTCTGAGCTCCTAGTTCAACTTTAATCAAGCAACAATTGTTCAAAAGGGCAGAAAACCCCTAATACATGGAGCACTTACTCACGATTAAAATATCAAGCCTCTCTGAGGCACTTCTACAACACATGAAAAGAGCTGACTCGCTCTCAGTTTTCCACGCCTATTCAAGGCAACACCAAAAATGTCTTATACTTTCTGGCCTCCCATGGCCTAGCTTACAAATAGAAACAGGGGTATCTCGTACCCAACCTACAGGGCCTTCGAGTAAAAGAAATAACCGTTAAATAAATGGCCCAAACAAAAGGAAGGAGGCGGATACATGCACTCCTCTATGTAGCTTCTTAAAACCTAAAAGGTACTAGGCCGATGAAACAGGGGCTATTCCCAAACTATGGAGGTACCTCGTATAAGAATTATTTAAGACATTAAGGAAGAGAAGTAAATCAGTTACCAAAACAGAGTCACCTCAAACCAAAATGAAGGGGAGCTCGAGAGGGTAAATCACTCTCTATTCCCGAATTACAGTTACAGATTTAATTAACTTTTTACATAAGCCGGCAGAAAATTACATGTTTAGAAAGATAGGTTACATGGTAACGGTTTCGGACCTTTCCCGCGGGTTAAACTGCTGAGCTAGCAAGAAATAAAGATGTTAACTGGCCATTACCTTGCTGAAGACCTGCTGCCTGATGAAAGAGGAACCACCCGCCTCCTGCTTCACAACCTCACACTTAGACGTAGATTAAGTGGCCAAGAGATGTGAAAATCAGCAGTTTATAAACGCTCGGGGAAGGTTCGAGACCTTTCATGATTAATTAAGCCACACCCTCTCAATTTTATTGGATACCTTACAGATACACACCAATTCGAAGAAGAAGCCGGTGATTGGCTGAAAATTAATTACAGAAATTCTGGTTTGGCTAAATTCAAAACTGGCGGAAAGAAAGATAAATATTGCCAACCCACAAATGAATGAACGAAATTTAGTAAAAAACAAACTTATGAATACAAAATTTCTTCAAATGAAGTTCCTTCACTTCGCACCGGGGTGCATGATCATAGTTTTTCGGCAGTGACATCTATGAGAGAATGTCCAAACTTCTTGATAAATAGTAAACAAAAACAAGTCGAAATTCACACTGTGACATATTCAGAGGAAAGGTTTAAGTTCAGTGTTTCTCCAGTAGAGGAGTTCCAATTGGCGCAAGATTTAAACGTGCGGCGTAGAGGTCTACCTCCTGGTACAATAATAATAATAATAATAATAATAATAATAATAATAATAATAATAATAATAATAATAATAATAATAATAATAATAATAATAATAATAATAATGGAAATGCAAATTTATAGAAGCACAAGCTCTAAACAAGTATCAGTCATGAAAGGTGCAATGAGTAACTCATATACTCGTGGTGGCGAAGCTACCGAAGCTGGGCATTCGGATCCGGGGGTGCAGCAGCATTGCGCAAGTCAAGACCAGTCGGAGGGTCTTAGAATCCCAAAGACAAATCACAAATGTAAACACAGAACGTTCATAGGGGCACTGAATGTAAACTCGATGTTGAAAATAGGGAAACAAATGGAACTGACTAAAATGATGGATGAACAAGAGATGAAAATATTAGCTATAGAAGAAACAAGATACCAAGACGAAAATACGGTACAAACACACAACTACAGGATTTATAAAGGTAAACCAGCAGAGAAAATACAAAACACTAAAGGTCTTTGGATGTTTGGAACAGCATTTGTAGTACACAATTCACTGGCAGACAAGATAACGGAATGCAAATCCACCTCACCAAGGATGTCAACACTAACTTTCAAAAACAAGAACAAGAAATACACAATAATAAATGCACATGCACCAATAAATAAGGACAACCAACAAAATCCAAAGAAAGTAGAAACATTTTGGGAAGGTCTGGAAGAAATCCTAGGAAATACTCCAGAGAAAAATGTGGTAATTCTGCTAGGAGACTTCAATGCACAAATTGGAAGGAATGAACCATCAAGAACCACAGGAAAATTCACGGCTCACAGCAAGACAAACATGAATGGTAAGAGGTTGATAGAGTTGTGTGAAAAATTAAATTTGAACATCATGACCACCAAGTTCCAGAAGAAGCCAAAGAAACAAACAACATGGATATCACCTAACAAATTATTGGGCGAATTTCAGATTGACCATGTTGCAATCAGTTATGAAAACTCCAGAGAAATTCAAGATGTACATGTAGCTAGAGGAGCAAACTTCGACTCTGACCACTATCTGACAAAAATTAAGATGAAATTAACACCGGAAAGGAGAAAAAGTAGTGGTACAAAAATTACAAGATACAGAATAGAAGATCTGAAGTTCAGTCAGCAGACTGTGAATGAATACCAGAACAGGATAAATAAGATTCAAAGTCACAGTTGGACTGAGATGGGCAACATCAATACAACAGGCAGCGGAACAAACAATCCTACGAAGTAAAAAGAAGAAACATCCGTGGTGGAATGAAGTTTGCGAAGAAGCACTACAAAGAAGGGCTCAGACATGAAAGAAATGGAACTCAACTAAGAAACCAGAAGACTGGGAGGCATTCAAAGCACAAAGGAAAGCAACAGCTAAAACCATAAGAGGTGAACGGAAACATTATGACACACAGCAACTAAAGAAACTAGAAGAAGATTTCGTAAAAAACAATACACGTAATTTTTACCAGACATTCAGGAGGAACTTAACAAGATACAAACCGCCAACCCTATGCTTTAAAGATGATGAAGGAAATCTAATCACTGGAAATGAACAGAATTGCCAACACCTTGCAAATTATTTCCAGAAACTACTGAACTGTAAAAAACCTGAGGAAACTCTAATGTTTGAGAAACCCAAGAACCAGACACTGGACTCAGAACCACCTAATAAAGAAGAAATCAGGGGAATAATAACAGGACTGAAGAACAATAAGACGTCAGATGAAGATTCAATAGTTGCAGAGTTATTGAAATATGCCGGAGAACACTTAGTGACTCAGCTAGAAGCACTGTTTGAGGAGATTTGGCAGACAGAGAGCATCCCAAAGGAATGGAAGACATCATTAATACACCCGCTGCACAAAAAAGGAGACAGAACAAACGTTAACAATTACAGAGGAATATCATTGCCACCAGTTGCCTCTAAAATTCTATCCAAGGCACTACAAAACAGGACTGAAGGGATAATAGAAAAAGAACTTGGTGAATACCAGACAGGATTCCGGAAAGGGAGATCATGCAGCGAGCAAATTTTCAACCAAATCTCCATAATACAACTACGTGCACTCACAGCCAAAAATCTAGTGATTGTATTTGTGTATTTTAAGAAAGCCTATGATTCAGTCGACAGAGCAACCTTGATAAGCACGTTAGAAGAGTTTGGGATAGATAAAAAAAAACTAGAAATTTAATCAAAGAAACCATCACTGACACTACATCACAGGTTAAGTTTATGGGTATATTGTCAAAACCATTCAAGATCGAAACAGGTGGCCGACAAGGGGACGGGATGTCACCACTCCTGTTTAGTGTTATACTTGAAAAAGTGGTCAGAGAGTGGAGGAAGAGACTGACGGAATTAGGGGTGAAAAATGGAATATCACTGGGAAGATCTGGAGTCAAAATTGACTGTCTAGCATTCGCAGATGGTATGGCAATACTGGCAGAAGACACTGAAACAGCCAAGGTACAAATTGAAACACTTCAAGAGACTGCTGTAAAGACGGGACTTCAGATATCCTTCTAAAAGACGGAACTAATGATTCAGGACAAAAAGGATCCGATACAAAATATTGTCACCAAATATGGAACAATTAAAAGAGTACAGAAGTTTAAATATCTAGGGGAATGGATAACCCTAACAGGACTACCAGGAATAGCATTACAGGAAAGGGCAAGAAAGATGGAAGCAGCATACCAGTTATGTCGAAATGTCTACAATAAAAAATCAGTTTCATTCACTGCAAAAATCAGACATTACAACACTGTCATCAAACCAGAAAGTCTATATGCGATCGAATGTATTCCACTGAACAGGAAGGCTTACTAGAAAACATAGAAAAGACAGAAAGGAAGATCTTGAGGAAGATACTAGGGCCCAGGAAAGTGGGTCAAGAATTTAGACTGCGACCAAATGAGGAACTATACAAAAGGACCGAAAAAATCACAACATCCTTCAAGAAGAGAAGACTCTGCTTCTACGGACACATTAAAAGAATGCCACCAGAGAGAACAGCTAAGCGAATTCTGGAATACATGGAGAACAGGAAGACACAAACTAGCTGGCTTAAAGGGGTCAAGGAGGATATGGAGGAAAATAATATATCACAGCAGGTAGTATACAACAGACAGGAATACAGAAAAATCATCAACAAAATTAAGGGATTCCAGGATCAAAGTAGCAAAAAACGGACCGGCAACAACTGGTCACGAGAACGTAAAGAAGCCCACTCCGAAAGGATGAAGAAGTACTGGGCCGATCGAAAGAGGAAGAACCGTAAATGAATGATGCTTAACGTGGTCCATAGTAGACCCATTCGAAAACAATAATAATAATAATAATAATAATAATAATAATAATAATAATAATAATAATAATAATAATAATAATTTTGTTCCTCGGGAATTCATTTACGTACCAATAAATCTACCGACACGAAGCTGACGTATTTGAACATCTTTGAATACCACCGGACTGATCTAGGATAGAACCTACCGACTTGGGTTCAGAAAGCCAGCTCCTTTACCGTCTGAGCCACTCAGCTCAGCAACACGGACAGTCAGAGAGATTATAAATCAGCAAAGACCAAGCTTAACTTTATTGAATTGTTTCTCCACCAGACTGCAGCACCGTGGTTCCGTACCCATCTACACCAAAAATGGCGTCTCTGCATTTCCAGTTTAAGTAACCTGCCGTCATCACAGTACTGACTAATGTACAGGTTAATCCATTTCCTACTTACTGTGTATATATTGCTATTTGCATTTCGTCGCACCGACACAGATAGGTTTCATGGCGACGATGGGATAGGAAAGGCCTAGGAATGGGAAGGAAGCGGCCGAGGCCTTCACTAAAGTACAGTCCCAGGATTCGCCTGGTGTGAAAAATGGGAAACTATGGAAATCCATCTTCAGGGCTGCCGTCACTGGGGTTCTACCCATTATCTTCAGGATGCAAGCTCACAGCTGCACGCTCCTAACCGCACGGCCAACTTGCCCAGTACAGATAAATATAGCATATAGGCCTATCACAGTGTATTGTAAAGTTCGTATTACCTTCATTAACCAAGGATCAGTGGGCCATTTTTACGACTCTGGTAGCTTAGTGGACTGTTCACTGCTTCAAATAACAATCATTTTGATGTTTTATTTCCACATAACTTCATGAACACACCTCTCATTATTATCTTACATAACAAAAAGCACACACAACTCAAGACGTCACTGTTTGAGTCAACCATGGATGATTTGCGTAGTGCCGTGTCAAAGAATTTATAATTGAATATTATCTGAAACAGAACATTGTACGCAATAACCACTAAAGTGATGGCGAAGTTTGTTGTTTAAAGGGGCCTAACATCTAGGTGATCGGCGTCAGCCACTAAATTCCACTCGTAACTTAAAAGAACACTTAACATAGCTGTTGGCAGTTTCTTTGACGGGAACACTAACCTTCCGTACTTTCTTTCTTCCTTCCTTCCTTCCTTCCTTCCTTCCTTCCTTCCTTCCTTCCTTCCTTAATCTGTTTACCCTCCAGAGTTGGTTTCTCCCTCGGACTCAGCGGCGGATCCCACCTCTACCACCTCAAGGGCTGTGTCCTGGAGCGTGTGACATTTTTCATGGATGAAACTGGGGAGGAGGACCGGTACCTCCGCCAGGCAGTCTCACCTGCTATGCTTAACAGGGGCCTTGTCGGGGGATGAGATGTTTGGAAAGAGATGGACAAGAACGAGGGAAGGACGCGGTCGTGCCCTTAAGTTAGGTACAATCCCGACATCTGCCTGTAGAAGAAGTGGGAAAACGGAAAACCACTTCTAGGATGGCTAAGGTGGGAATTGAACCTCATCTAATCAGTTTACCTCCCGAGGCTGAGGGCACCCACTTTCAGCCCTCGTATCACTTTTCAAATTTCGTGGCAGAGCCGGGAATCGAACCCTGGCCTCCGGGCGTGGCAGCTAATCACGCTGACCACTACACCACAGAGGCGGACTCCTTCGGTACGTTCATAGAAAAAGATCGTTACTCATTAGTTTCAGTGGGACCCGTTATTATTTAGCGTATGGCATACATAGACAATAAATTATAAATGCAAAAGGAGCCATTGAATGGTGAATATCAGCAAGTGTGACCTATGGATTGCCACGGCAGTCCTGCTGAAAAACCAGTCCAGTCGTCAGCGGATGCTGTAACTATTCTGTTAAGAGAGAGCAGCTCTATCATTCAGCACATCATGTACGGATGAGTTAGCTAGGAAAAACAACAACAAAATCCCAAATAAATAATTATTAATTGCATTTAAATACAAAAGTTGTATTATGCAGTGTTAACAGAGGGAATACAAAAGGTAGGAGGAGCGAACGCATGTAGCAGAAATAATTGTTTGTGTAAAAATATAGAGTACAGAGGAATTGAGTGATGGCTGGACAGGTGTACAATTAAATGTATACAGATAAACATTGCAACAACATCCCTTTTTTGTGCTTTATTTAACTTGCCACGTCATTGTGTTGATATGGATGGCTCTTTTTTCACTAACACAATATCGACGTGTTTTTATGATGATTATTGCTATTGTTATCGAGTTCTGGACGATTTACTTTTGGAGTTTGCACAAATACCATTTAATATATATATTTATAAAAGTCCGCTTCGCAGCCAGGGAATAAAACAGCGCTTTTGTGCTCGTACGGAAACACTACAATGAAACCCTTCTCATATATTACAATAAAAATAAAATATGTTGATGTAATTTATGGATATAATATTGTACATTTTTCTGTCGTGGCTGTACCTGGAATTGCTTGTACAGGTATTTAGCTTCAGCTTGTTGCCGTAATATATTTTTTTGTTTCTGTTTGTGAGTCTGTATGTGCGAAATAAAAAATCCCCCCGCATTAACGACAATAATACCAAATGTTGTCTCTTTGTCTCCACAAACATACCACAAATTCACACGTTACCCTCTCTGTCTGGCCGGCACTTTCAACTAGACATAAATCCTACGGAAAATACACTCCATGTATTACGGTCCGAGCTGTGTACAGTGCCGCACATGCCATAATGCAGTATCAAGTGCGATTGAATTACTCTTAGATAGACTGGTCACAATGCACCGCTTTGTGAATTGGAATTGGGCTATTCTCCATTGGATACTTGTTTCAGTTCTACAGCCAGTGTAACGAGTAGACCTGAGATTTTAGGCTAAAACCTGATTAGATAACTCAAAATGAAGTTGTATTTACGCGTTTAATGTATTTATAAGGTTAGAAACGATGGCCATATAGTAACGAAGAACGCCTAAATTGATGTTGGAACCTAGGCCTATATTTGACTATATTCTTATAATTCCTATTTTTAAAATCCATAAATCAATTTAAAAGGCTTTTAATTTATTCCGAGAAACTAGAATAGTTAGTGACTAGATTTCACTATCTTGAAATACATTTTCAGACAAAGTCTTCAAAGCGGGAATCTATGAACCATTCTCCCCCGAAGTTCTTTCAGGAAGAACGTCCCGTAGTACACGTCCGTAGTATGTGTTACGAATGAAAACAAGAAAGTATCATCTTCTAAGTCGTCTTTAATTATAAGGTTACAGGAGTTTCTCCACTTCACATAGGATGGTAAAATTATATCGTGAACCAAGCTCGATAGCTGCAGTCGCTTAATTGCGGCCAGTATCCGGTAACCGGGAGATAGTGGGTTCGAGCCCCACTGTCGGCAGCCCTGAAGATAGTTTTCCGTGGTTTCCCATTTTCGCACAAGGCAAATGCCGGGGCTGTACCTTAATTAAGGCCACGGCCGCTTCCTTCCAATTCCTAGGCCTTTCCTGTCCCATCTTCGCCATAAGACATATCTGTGTCGGTACGACATAAAGCAAATAGTGAGAAAAATTACATTGTACCAAAGAGATGAGTGATATTTGTTTCATATTTGCATCTAAGGAGTTATTTAAGACAAATAAAAATCTTGTTTTAATGGATTCTATTAAAATGCTTAATTGCAGGATATATTTAATAATAATAATAATAATAATAATAATAATAATAATAATAATAATAATAATAATGTTATTTTGCTTTGCGCCCCACTAACTACGTTTACGTTTTTCGGAGACGCCGAAATGCCGGAATTTAGTCCCGCAAGAGTTCTTTTTACGTGCCAGTCAATGTACCGACACGAGGCTGACGTTTTAGACGACCTTCAAATACCACCGGACTGAGCCAGGATCAAACCTGCCAAGTTGGGGCAGAAGGCCAGCGCCCTAACCGTCTGAGCCACTCAGCCCGGAAGTATAAATTTTGGAGCCTACTCTTGTCATATTTAAGAGCCTATTTAAGCACCTAAAATTCCAAGTCTAATAATGAGGGAAAGGTACGAACATTTTCTTCAGTGGACAGTACAGGCATCGTCAACGATGTAAACAAAACAAAAACTTGGATATGGCCAAGCAACAGCAACCGGGCGAGTTGGCCGTGCGGTTAGGGGCGCGCAGCTGTGAGCTTGCATCCGGGAGATAGTGGTTTTGAACCCCACTGTCGGCAGCCCTGAAGATGATTTTCCGTGGTTTCCCATTTTAACACCAGTCAAATGCTGAGGCTGTACTTTAATTAAGGCTACGGTGGCTTCCCTCCCACTCCTGGCCCGTTCCTATTCCATCGACATATCTGTGTCGGTGCGACGTAAAACAATTTTTAAAAAAGGAAGCAACAGCAAAGTAATCTCACCAATTATAATGTTCTTGGTTTTTACGACTCACTAACTACTTGCACGGTTTTTAGGGACGCCGAGGTGCCGGACGTTCGTCCCGCAGCTGTTCTTTTACGTGCCAGTAAATCTGCCGTCACGAGGCTGGTATATTTGAGTACCTTTAAATACAATCAGACTGAGCCAGGATTTAACATGCCAAGTTTGGCTCAGGTCCGCCTCTGTGGTGTAGTGGTTAGTGTGATTAGCTGCCACCCCCGGAGGCCCGGGTTCGATTCCCGGCTCTGCCACGAAATAGGAAAAGTGGTACGAGGGCTGGAACGGGGTCCACTCAGCCTCGGGAGGTCAACTGAGTAGAGGTGGGTTCGATTCCCACCTCAACCGTCCTGGAACTGGTTTTCCGTGGTTTCCCACTTCTCCTCCAGGAAAATGCCGGGATGTTACCCAACTTCAGGCCATGGCCGCTGACTTCCCCCTTCCTTGTCTATCCCTTCCACTCTTCCCATTCCCCGCAAGGCCTCTGTTCAGCATAGCAGGTTAGGCCGCCTGGGCGAGGTACTGGACATCCTCCCCAGTTATATCCCTACTCAGAGTCTGAAGCTGCAGTACACTGTCCTTGAAGCGGTAGATATGGGATCCCTCGCTGAGTCCGAAGGAGAAACCAACCCCGGAGGATAAACAGATAAAGAAGGCGAAGAACAAGAAGAAGAAGATGAAGAAGATGATGATGATGTTGATGATGAAGTTGTATGACTCAGAAGGCCAACGCTCTACCATCCGAGCTACTCAGCGTGGCAAAATATCCTCAGTACAAGCCATGAAGACTCTTGGAGGGTTGGAAGGTAAAGGCTTCCACTATCCGCAAACTCGGCATTTGTTGTGGTAGAGTGGTTTGCTCTAGCCCCGGCCCCTCTTGCTCCCAGGAATTAACTTAGTACTCCTTTTTGCTGTAGACTGAGTGAATCTCGTGGCTTCTGAAGTGGAAATAAAGTTTCTCTTATGTTTCGACTTCATGAAAGGGGATCGAACCCACGTCCTTCCGGGTGAACCGAGCACGCCGTTACCGCCTCGGCCATGTTATTTAAAAATGCAGGTATTTGAGATTATTTTATAAATGTGACGTGCAATTCGTTTTAAACAATGCAGAATAAATTATTTTACGCTCTTTACTGTTCTTTGTTGGTTTGTATGAAAATAAAATGATTTAGGATCTCAAACTTCTTCTCCAAAGAGTTTACCCAGTGTAATAGTAGAATCCGCTGTTCTGCAAATCGTTTTCTATTGCTTCCTATATTTGGCGTCAACTAGAGCGATGCCTACCAAAAACATGCCCTCCCGTAGCGGGTCAAGCCATCTACTTCTCGACAGCTCTCGTGGTCGATGGTCCTCAGGATTCAACTCCAGAGCCGTCTGGGCAATTGAGGTCCTGTAACTGCTCAGTTCAGATCATAACATCTCAGGCGAGTCTCCTGCATTTTATTAGTAACTGAATATAGGGCGCTGTGCGGGTATTTATTTATCCCAATCTTCTATTATACAGGAAAAGGACTCAGATCTGTCTATTTGATTGTAAAAACAACGTAATGTATAAGTGCATTATAAATATGTGCTATCTGTATGTATTTGCGCGTCGCGCTGTAGACATGGCGCACACGATTCCAACTGTCAAATGGAATTTCCACCAATCAGCATAGCGACCCCAAAAACAATGGATTCAACAATAATCTCGGTCATTTTTGACATTTTATTAGGCGTGGTTAAAAATTTTCCGTTTGAGGGCGTTGCTGCAGCGGACATGCAATATAGTGCGACTCCGAAGCAGGTATATAAGCACGGATATGTAGGTAAAGGGATTAGTGTTTCAGTCGTGCCGTGCCGAGGTGCGTTAAATGCTGCCAAATGAACTACGGCGACGTTATTACCAAATGCGTCCAAACAGGACCAACGCGCTATTATTGTGTTCTTGGCTGCCGAAGGACAGGTGGACATCCATCGGAGAACGAAGACTATGTATGGGGCAGCATGTCTGTCAAAAACCACCGTTGTGGAATGGTGCACGAGACGCCGGTCGATCTGGGAGGCCAGCAGGAGGTACGCCAACTCAATTGGGAGACACTCGAGCACCCGCCCTATGGTCCTGATCTCTCCCCATGCGATTATCACGCCTTTGGTCCCCTCAAAGAGGCGTTAAAATGTCGACGTTACCTGTCGGACGACGATGTGCAGCAGGCAGGACACGGAGTTCTACCACACGGGGATCTTCAACCTGGTGAGTCGGTGGGAAGAGTGCCTCATCGCTCCGGCGATTTTACCTGAATGGCATCCCGAATCAAGACTGTACTGCCGTCAAACGGAAACTTCTTGATTACCTCTTATATTTTGACCCCTTCTCACTCTCTCTCTCTCGTTCTCTCTCCCCCACACACACATATGCCGATGGAGTGACCTTGGACTTAAACGGCATCCTTCCAATGTATGAGTCCAGAAGATTGTATGACTGACGATAATCCATTCTTTGAACTTTGCCTCTGCTGGTCCAGAGGAGAGTCCAAATACTGGCTCAGGTCCAATGAACGAGCTCTCAGAGCTGTTCTTGGCCAACCTGCCAACACTTTCATTGCCCTGAATGCTTTTATGTCCTAGCAGCCATATCAGCCTAACTGAACTGCGCATTTTTCCAGTTTCATGAGCGTAGCTAGGCATTCAAGTATTAGTTTAGATTGAATCCTTGAGCACTGCAGTGCGATGACCTACGCACTCTGTGACAGAGTGGTTAGCTCTAGACCCGACCGCCTTTGCCACCAGGAGTTAACCTAGTGTAGTAATGTACTCAGTTTTGGTGCAGGTTGAGTGAACTTCAGGACCATGTGTATCTCTAGAAGTGAAATGCTCGTTTCTATATTTTTCGACTTACTGACGGGGAATCGAACCAGCGACCTTCCAAGTGAATCGAACACGTTTTTAACGCCCTCGACTAGGCAGGCACTTTTCCATACACACTCTGTCAATAAACTTGCTTTGCTCTATTATATCAGGAGAAATACAAGCAGCGTTTAGAACGATTAATGGCAAATGTTATGACCGAGCTAGTTGGCTGCATTGTACGAGACGGGTAGCTGTAAGCCTGCATTTAGGAGATGATGAGTGTGAACCCCATCTTTGACAGAGTGAAGATTGTCTCATTCCATCATCACTGATCTGCATTTAGGGCTGTCGTCCAGGTGACAATCTCCCTATCAGTTGTTTACCTAATCGTTTCTTAACTGACTCTGGAATTTTCCTTTCTTCCCAATCATCACATTAGGTAAATGCTGGAGTGTACCAGCCTCATGTCGGTAGATTTACTGACACGTAAAAGAACTCCTGCGGGACAAAATTCTGGAAACTTGTCGTCTCCGAAAATCGAAAAAGGAGTTAACTGGGACGTAAAGCCAATAACTTTTATTATTGTCATTTTGTTGCTTTACGTCCGTAGATATAACCTTAAATTACCCTACACGTGTCTCCTGGGTGGTGCTAAGTAAGCAACGAAATTGGCTGCTGGACCTTAAGCTCTGCTTAACGGATATCCCAGCAAATAGAGGATACATTAAACTTCGACTTTCATACAAGTAACACCTCTCTAACACTGCAGCCAAGGTATAAAACAAGGAACACCGAGCTCGATAGCTGCAGTCGCTTAAGTGCGGCCAGTATCCAGTATTCGGGAGATCGTGGGTTCGAACCCCACTGTCGGCAGCCCTGAAGATGGTTTTCCGTGGTTTCCCATTTTCACACCAGGCAAATGCTGGAGCTGTACCTTAATTAAGGCCACGGCCGCTTCCTTCCCACTCCTAGCCCCTTCCTCTCCCATCGTCGCCATAAGACCTATCTGTGTCGGTGCGACGTAAAGCAAATAACAAAAAAAAAAAAACAAAAAAAAACAAGGAACAACATATTACACAAGCTCAGTGGAACAGGATGGGGAGCAAACGCGACGGTACTACGGACATCAGCTCTTGCCTTGATATATCCAGTTGCAGAATACTACTGTCCTGTGTGGCTTAACAGTGTGTATACTTCAAAAGTTGATACACAACTGAATGATACCATGAGGACAATATCAGGCACCATCAAATCGACACCCCAAAAATGGTTACCTGTTTTATTCAACATCCATCCCCCTCACATACGAATAGAACTGGTTCTTGTAAGAGAATGGCAGAAATGTCGCAGTAATCCTCAACTGCCCTTACATCAGGACTGCAACCCTCAGAAACCAAAGAGATTAAAGTCCAGAAACCCATCATGGAAGTTAGGCGAGAAGCTCGTGGAAACACATTTTGATGCTGATGAGATCTGGCACTAAGAATGGACCTCCTCAAATCCTGATCACCTGGGTTTAATCCACCATCCTTGTAGAGCTCCTCCTGGTTTCAATTTACCGAGAAGGAAATGGACATCTCTAAACAGAATCAGGACAAACCATGGAAGGTGTAAATTCTGGTTTCACAGGTGGGGAAAATCTGAAGACCCATTCTGCGACTGTGATAGTGTGCCTCAGACCATCCAGCACGTTGTTATGGACTGCCCAAAAAGAAGATTCAATGGATCTGTTCAAGAATTACATAGTGCTGGCCTGTAAATTACATACGTATTTAATAAATATGTATTTATATGTATTTATAATGTATCCTTGTTTTGCCATACGAAATAATAATAATAATAATAATAATTGTTATTTTGTAAGTTGCTTTACGTCGCACAGACACAGATAGGTCTTATGGTGGTGGGACAGGAAAAGGCTAGAAGTGGGAAGGAAGCGGCCGTGGCCTTAATAATTAAGGTACCGTCCCAGCACTTGCCTGGTGTGTAAATGGGAAACCATCTTCAGTGTACTGCCGACAGTGGGGTTCGAATCCACTATCTCCCAAAGACCGGATACTGGACGCACGTAAGTGACTGCATCTATCGATTTTCACTTTTTAAAGACATCTCACCCATATGCTTTCAAGGGTACAATACATAATAGTAATAATGCAATTTTCTAAGTATTTGCCTGATTTGGTTCAGAGTCTGGAAGAAGTTGATGAGTGTTAGGGAGAACCTCGATGGATTTGCTAAAGACAAATAGGAATTAAATTTGAAGAACAATCCAGATGTGGAAACCTTCGCAACATTAACTGAACTTCCTTTACTTCGTACTAGTGCAGACAAGAAAGATATGCTTCATCGGTTTCTGTAGATGTCCAGCGGAGTTTCTCTCTACATATAAGAATCTACTGAACTCAAAAACATTGAAAAGCTGCCTGCAATCCAATATAACAAGTTTATTAATTATTACAATCCAGTAAATGGGATAAGGGAAGTTCGTGTAAATACTTCAAACCTTAATAACGTGTTTTCAGAACCCTTTAATGTTGAAAATCTTTCTCAGAAGACAAATTAGGGCTCCCCATACTACGAAAAACGTAAACTTAAGCTATTTTCTGAATTGTGCCGAAAGTTGAAGAGACAAAGGGCCAGAAAAGGTTCAAATTGTGAGACTGTGATAGCTCTATCAAACTGAAAAAAAAAAATCGAAAATCACTTTTCCAGCCTAAATGCAGTTACGGAATAACGGTCCAAAATCGCTTGTTTCTTTACTCGTCTTTAATTCATGTTGTTGTTGTTTGTTGTTTGAGTCATCAGTCCATAGACTGGTTTGATGCAGCTCCCCATGCCACCCTATCCTGCGCTAACCTTTTCATTTCGACGTAACTATTGCATCCTACATCTGCTCTAATCTGCTTGTCATATTCATACCTTGGTCTACCCCTACCGTTCTTACCACCTACACTTCCTTCAAAAACCAACTGAACAAGTCCTGGGTGTCTCAAGATGTGTCCTATCATTCTATCTCTTCTTCTCGTCAAATTTAGCCAAATCGATCTCCTCTCACCAATTCGATTCAGGAATTCATATACTAGCCAAATTAACTTATTTACATAATTATTTCTGTGTGCATTGGTTCAATACCCCAAGGTACTTTTTGATTTTTTGAAAAATTTCCACACCGAATATAGATATAACAGCTTCAGTGAAACTCTGCATTGACTCGCATTAACGCTCGTAGTGGTAGAAAAAGGCAAACTGCTAATCTAATCGACCGGATAACTATGATTAAGAAAAGGATTGTGAATTTTAGGAATAAATAAGGAATATATTCTCATACTTTATTATATTTTATTTAACTAAAATTGCCAACGGCAGTAGCCGTGTTGAAACACCAGATCCCGTGAGATCTCCGACGTTAAGCAACATTGGGCGTGGTCAAGATTTGGATGAGTTGCCCCGCACTGTTGGTGGGGGGGGGGGTAAGGGAATGGAGGAGCGGAAAGGAACTGGCCAACCTACCGTACGTAAACTCCGGCTCAGGCACACCTCTGCGGAGGTTCGGACCTGCCTTCGGGCAGAATACACCCTTACCTTACCTAACTAAAATTCGTACATCATATCCCTAGGATGTTTTCAACACTGAGTTACTTGCCTGAAGGGCTAGAACTGTGGATTATCCTCCTTTTCTGACCATATTTTCCACCTTAAAAATCCCTTCCCTAATCATCACCAACTCATTACAACGAAAAATTGGCCATAAAATAATGTTTCTAGTTTCTCCTCAACTTTCCTGAATGTGAACATAATCTTAATTACATCCCCTTCAAAGTTATGGTTTTTCTTCCATTGCTAACAGTCAAGGAATATATTAATAGGTATGTTTGAACTGTTCTTTAACAAGTCCTCTTACCCATTCATTAGCAGTCGTTCATCAATCTCAAAGTGGATTAGACCTTCTTATTAAAAACTTCAGCTTTTGTATACCGGGAAAACATCTTGAAAAAAAAAAGTTTAAGAGTGAAGTGTTCTAACGATGATAGCTGTGGGGACTCGCAACTACTACTTGTAATTACCAAACATAGTATATAATGTGCATTCCACAAGTTCACTGAGTATTTTAAAAATATGCTTTTAGATATTCTAATGAGATATTAACTTCAAGCTGCAGTTTCATTTCTGACGAATACTGCAGATTCATAATAGCTCTTTATCTGACCGACTGCTAGAGTGTCGGCCTCTGTATACTAAGATTGCGAGTTCAAACCTATTAAAGGTTGTCGTATTTCAGGAAGGTTGAAAAAGTTAATTCAGCACTTCTTAACGTTCGATGTCGGTATATAAGAGATTTGGCGATGCATTTCCTGTTTAGTGGATAAACCGTTCCAGTCTCCTGATATAATCAAATGGTACATCGAAATTGACTCATAGTTAACCTAAAATACATTTATAGAAGAGGAGGGTTTGCTTTAATTTTTTAGCTGAGTACACTAGCATTTTATTTATAAGAATATTATTTTGTATAATTTTCTTAATAAAATTACCTGCACTTGACTTATGAGACATACGATTATTTTCTTTTTACAACGTTATGCCTATCTGTGGAACGCGATAGAACTTATTTAGCAATTTTTTTTCTTCTCCTAAAATCTCTTCATCTGTGCGCTGAACATTTTCCTCCGTTCTTCAATCCATGATTTATTAGTCCTGGTATTTATTTTCTCAGCAAAATTATGGTTGTTGACTGCTTTTCTTTGAGCTGGAGTCGATCATGAATAATTTCCTGTGGGATGCCAATTTCCAGAAAGTCCTTTTCTATTTAACTAAGCCAGTTGTCCTTGACTTTCATTGACAGAGCAAGGTTTAGAATCCTTTTGGTAAGCCTGTCCTTGTTCATTCTGAGAATGTGGCCATATACCTTTAATCGTCTTTTCAGAATGCTGATAAAACTCCTGAGACTTCCGTTTCGTCCAGATTCATCTGAATAGACTTTACCAAAGATTTTCCTCAATATTTTCCTCTCGTGTTTCTCTATGTCTATAATAAGTGATCTGCCTCCATTGATCGTTTTCGAGGCGTACAGTGCTTCAGGTTTGATAACTGAGTTGAAATGTCTTAATTTTGCGTTCCTGGATATTGATTTTTTGTTATATCTGTTCCAGGTGAGTCTATAGGCCTTCTGTAATTTTGAGATCCTTTCCTTATTTGCTCCATGATTCAAACCTGATGGCTGAATTAATTATACTAGATACTTATTCACTTGATTAATTTTACAGAATTTAGTCTTTAGAGGTTTCCCATCTAGATAACGAGCCGATCATTCCACGTACTGAGTTTGTTCAAACGATATATAGAGCCCAGTCTTAGCTTATTATTATTATTTCATAAATCCAACTTGCTCGATTGAAAGCTCGTAAAATAATGTTGCTTTCAGAACGTATCACAAAAAGGAGGGTAAATTTTATGGTCAGTTATCCGGATGAATCCAGAGAGGCTAACGAAAAGAGCATTTGATCACACAAAACGCTTTCTGTTGCTGCTAGGTCGCCATAAGGCAATATTTATTTATTTATTTATTTATTTATTTATTTATTTATTTATTTATTTATTTATTTATTTATTTATTTATTTATTTATTTATTTATTTATTTATTTATTTATTTATTTATTTATTTATTTATTTATTTATTTATTTATTTAAATTTTTTAGCCAACATAGGACTACTTAGTCCGGTTCATGGAGGTTTTTCTTCTTTTTGTCAGCCCAGTACTGTTTCATCCTTTCTGATCGTAATTTTCTTTCTGCTTCTGGAATCACTCTTCCTATTCTCTGCTTGTTGATTTTTCTCTGTAGCCTAGTGTGTTCATCTTTCAATACGTTCAGTGTATTGATTTTGTATTTTAAATCTTCTATTGTAATATGCAACTCTCTCATTTATTTATTTATTTATTTATTTATTTATTTATTTATTTATTTATTTATTTATTTATTTATTTATTTATTAAGCGTATTTCTTTTGGTGCCGGAAGTGTCCGAACATACTGTATGTTCGGCTCGCCTGGAGCAGGTCTTTCCTTTTGATGCCTATAGATGACCTGTGCGTCTGGGTGTGTGATGATAAATGTGGTAGGGAGAGGGTGAAATCCGATGTCAGCACATAGTCTGTTCATGTCGAATAACAACAAATAGTCTGCTCAAGGCTTAACATCCCCATCACCATCAAGAGCGTCATTCTCACAGAAGACAGGAAGGAAGATATGACTCCCTCAAACAATGTACAGGTTACAGTAGGTGTACAAGAGGGAGGGGAAGGAAAGGGAGGAGTTGTAGAAGACAGGTGGTGTAATGTTCTAAGGGGAAGGAGATTGCAGGCTAAGGGCTCTATTCAGGATCAGAATTCAGGACAGGTGTCTGTGCGAAATCGGTACGAGTCACTCCAGGTAGAACAACAGAGGGAAGATGAGGGACAGGGAACTGTTGATGAGATGTGTGGAAGTACGAGGAAGGGAAAAGGTAGGAAAGGAAAATGTAGAGTAGAGGATAGGAAAAGACAGGTGAAACAGGGTCATGGGAAGGAAAAAAGGAGGAGGAAGTAGCTTCTGCAGCTATCAGGAAAGATAGGGCTGACCAGGAGGGAAGGGGATCAAATGAGGTGGGTAGGGTTGAGGCTCTGGTCATGGGGAATTCCATCGTTAGACACGTGGGGAAAGTGTGTGGAGGAAAGGGTACCAGGGTAGAGTGTTATCCAGGAATTAGGTTGAGGCAGATGTTGAGGAAAGTAGAAGAGAGGGAGGAGGGGAAGGAGAAGGTGGTAGTGTTTCACGATGGTACCAACAACGTAAGGCAAGCTGATATAAGTACCAACATAGTTGGAGATGTGTGGGATCTGGTAAATGCAGCACGGGTGAAGTTTAAGAAAGCGGAGATTGTTATTAGTGAAATGCTGTGTAGAAGGGATACTGACTGGAGGGTGATTGGGGATTTAAATGAGACTATGGAGTGGGTATGTGGGGAACTGGGAGTGAAATTTCTAGATCCTAATGGGTGGGTAGAAGATAGGGATCTGCGCTCAGATGGCCTTCATTTAAACCGCAGTGGTACGTATAAGTTAGGAAATTTGTTTGGAAGGGTAATAGGGAGGTACATTCAGGGAAACGGGATGGCCTAGGGAGCGGTGATAAGGGAACAGGGAACTGGAAATCAAGTAGGGATGACATAAAATTGTTAGTGTTGAACTGTAGAAGTATTGTAAGGAAAGGAATAGAATTAAGTAATTTAATAGATATATATTTACCAGATATTGTAATAGGAGTTGAATCATGGCTGAGAAATGATATAATGGATGCAGAAATTTTCTCACGGCACTGGAGTGTGTATCGTAGAGATAGGATAGGAAGGGTGGGAGGGGGAGTGTTCATTCTGGTGAAAGAAGAATTTGTAAGCTACGAAAAAGTTAAAGATGAGACACATGAAATTCCAGGTGTAAGGCTCATTTCTAAAGATAATAGGCAACTTGATATATTTGGAGTGTACAGATCGGGAAAGGGTAGCAATGACGCGGATTCGGAATTATTTGATAGGATGGTCGGCTATGTGGGAAACGACATGGAAAGAAATGTGATTGTAGAGGGAGATCTGAATTTGCCAGATGTCAATTGGGAAGGAAATGCGAACGACAGGAAGCATGACCAACAAATGGCAAATAAGTTAATATGGGAAGGACAGCTGATTCAGAAAGTGATGGAACCATCCAGAAGGAAAAAATATCCTGGATGTCGTGCTGATAAAACCAGATGAGCTCTATAGGGAAACTGAAGTAATAGATGGTATTAGTGATCATGAAGCTGTTTTTGTGGTAGTTAAAAATAAATGTGATAGAAAGTAAGGTCTTAAAAGTAGGACTGTAAGGTAGTACCATATGGCTGATAAAGCAGGCATGAGGCAGTTTCTAAAAAGTAACTATGATCGGTGGAAAACGGTAAATAAAAATGTAAACAGACTCTGGGATGGGATTAAAGAAATTGTTGAGGAATGCGAAAACAGGTTTGTACCATTAAGGGTGGTAAGGAATGGTAAAGACCCACCTTATTATAATAGAGAAATAAAGAGACTAAGAAGGAGGTGCAGACTGGAAAGAAATAGAGTTAGAAATGGCTGTGGAAGTAAGGAGAAATTGAAGGAACTTACTAGAAAATTGAATCTAGCAAAGAAGGCAGCTAAGGATATCATGATGGCAAGCATAATTGGCAGTCATACAAATTTTAGTGAAAAATGGAAGGGTATGTATAGGTACTTTATGTCAGAAACAGGTTCCAAGAAGGACATTCCAGGAATAATTAATGAACAAGGGGAGTGTGTATGTGAAGGATCTTCAAAAGGCAGAAGTATTCAGTCAGCAGTATGTAAAGATTGTTGGTTACAAGGATAATGTCGAGATAGAGGTGGAGGCTAAGGCCAAAGAAGTAATAAAATTTTCATATGATAACAATGACATTTACAATAAGATACAAAAGTTGAAAATTTGAAAAGCGGCTGGAATTGATCAGATTTCTGGGGATATACTAAAGACAATGGGTTGGGATATAGTACCATATCTGAAGTACTTATATGATAATTGTTTGGTCGGAGGAGCTATACCAGATGAATGGAGAGTTGCTATAGTACCCCCTGTGTATAAAGGAAAGGGTGATAGACATAAAGCTGAAAATTACAGGGCACTAAATTTGACATGCATTGTATGTAAGCTTTGGGAAGGCATTCTTTCTGATTATATTAGACATGTTTGTGAAATTAATAATTGGTTCGATAGAAGGCAATTCGGTTTTAGGAAAGGTTATTCCACTGAAGCTCAACTTGTAGGATTCCAGCAAGATATAGCAGATAACATGGATTCTGGAGGTCAAATGGACTGTATCGCGATTGACCTGTCTAAAGCATTTGATAGGGTGGATCATGGGAGACTACTTGCAAAAATGAGTGCAATTGGACTAGACAAAAGAGTGACTGAATGGGTTGCTATATTTCTAGAAAATAGATCTCAGAGAATTAGAGTAGGTGAAGCTTTATCTGACCCTGTAATAATTAAGAGGGGAATTCCTCAAGGCAGTATTATCGGACCTTTATGTTTTCTTATATATATAAATTATATGAGTAAAGGAGTGGAATCGGAGGTAAGGCTTTTTGCGGATGATGTTATTCTCTATAGAGTGATAAATAAGTTACAAGATTATGAGCAACTGCAACGTGACCTCGAAAATGTTGTGAGATGGACAGCAGGCAATGGTATGTTGATAAACGGGGTTAAAAGTCAGGTTGTGAGTTTCACAAATAGGAAAAGTCCTCTTAGTTTTAATTACTGCGTTGATGGGGTGAAAGTTCCTTTTGGGGATCATGTAAGTATCTAGGTGTTAATATAAGGAAAGATCTTCATTGGGTTAATCACATAAATGGGATTGTAAATAAAGGGTACAGATCTCTGCACATGGTTATGAGGGTGTTTAGGGGTTGTAGTAAGGATGTAAAGGAGAGTGCATATAAGTCTCTGGTAAGATCCCAACTAGAGTATGGTTCCAGTGTATGGGACCCTCACCAGGATTACCTGATTCAAGAACTGGAAAAAATCCGAAGAAAAGCAGCTCGATTTGTTCTGGGTGATTTCCGACAAAAGTGTAGCGTTACAAAAATGTTGCAATGTTTGGGTTGGGAAGAATTGAGAGTAAGAAGAAGAGCTGCTCGACTAAGTGGTATGTTCCGAGCTGTCAGCGGAGAGATGGCGTGGAATGACATTAGTAGACGAATAAGTTTGAATGGCGTTTATAAAAGTAGGAAAGATCACAATATGAAGATAAAGTTGGAATTCAAGAGGACAAACTGGAGCAAATATTCATTTTTAGGAAGGGGAGTTAGGGATTGGAATAACTTACCAAGGGAGATGTTCAATAAATTTCCAATATCTTTGAAATCATTTAGGAAAAGGCTAGAAAAGCAACAGATAGGGAATCTGCCACCTGGGCGACTGCCCTAAATGCAGATCAGTATTGATTGATGATTGATTGATATGGTCTTTGTTCATATGAACGTTGCGGAGACGTTTGTAACTGAACCTGGGATTTTGTGTCACATCCTAGCGACTGGAAATTGTAGCCTATACCACCACGTCCTTTACCCTACCGGCAAACATTCTGATAGTATTCTGATAATCCACCGACGGGACACGAACCGGTTCCACGATGGGAGGATAGACTGCCTTAACGAGCATGACAACCAAGCGGGCATCCATTTTGTACCAAACTGAAAACAACAACAACAACCTACAGATAGTTATGAGGGTTTTTAGGGGTTGCAGTAAGGATGTAAATGAGAGGGCATACACGTCTCTGGTAGGACCCCAACTAGAGTGTGGTTCCAGTGTAATGAGTGTACCGTATGTGACCCTCACCAGGATTACTTGATTCGAGAACTGGAAAAAATCCAAGGAAAGCAGCTCGATTTGTTCTGGGTGATTTACGAAAACAGAGTGGTGTTACAAAAATGTTGCAATGTTTGGGCTGGGAAGACTTGCGAGAAAGGAGACGAGATGCTCGACTAATTGGTATGTTCCGAGCTGTCAGTGGAGAGATGGCGTGAATGACATTAGTAGACGAATAAGTTTGAGTGGTGATTTTAAAAGTAGGAATGTTCACAATATGAAGATAAAGTTTGAATTCAAGAGGACAAATTGGAGGAAATATTATTTTACATGAAGGTTGGCCTCTCGCCGCAGGGTTCCGTGGTTCAAATCCCGGTCACACCATGTGATATTTGTGCTGGACAAAGCGGAGTCGGGACAGGTTTTTCTCCGGGTACTCCGGCTTTCCCTGTCATATTTCATTCCAGAAACATTCTCCAGTGTCATTTCATTTCATCTGTCGTCCATTAATCATTGCTCCAGAGGAGTGCCACAGGCTTCGGCAGCCGGCACAATAGACCCACCTACTCGCCGCTGGCTTCATTCATTCCATTCTCGGTCGAATAACTCGAAACAGGCTGTGGATTTTCATTTTCAGGAAGGGGTGTTAGGTATTGCAATAATTTAACAAGGGAGACGTTCAATACATTTCTAAATTCTTTGCAATTTCTTTAGAAGAGACTAGGTGGATATACCACCTGGGCGACTGTCCTAAATGCATATCATTGTGATTGATTGATTGATTGATTGATTGATTGATTGATTGATTGATTGATTGATTGATTGATTGATTGATTGATTGATTGATTGATTGATTGATTGATTGATTGATTGATTGAACAACAACAACAACAACAACGAAGACGACGACCACAGCACCCCAAGTGGCGAGTCCGCGAACTACACCGATAGATATGAAATATATGGACAACGAACTTATGAAATTCGTCTATCATTGTATACCACTGTGGAGTGTGTATGTCAGTTCAGTAAATCAGCTTTACTTTTACACCATCTTATTTGAACAACTCTACATTTTAAACGTAAGAGATGTTTCAAATTCTCTGAACAGGTTGGTTAAGATTAATCCTAATATAACATGATGTAATGTATTTTAAGAAAATCATATGGGGAAATAATTTAGAGTAACGCTGGAAAACTTAATTTGGTTTTGCCGATTATCGTTTTCAAACTATGCTTAGGTAACTGTTATAAAACTTCGTTCTTCTTCTTCTTTTTTAAATTGCTAAACAGTACATTACTCACTGTCAGGCTCAGTTGCTTCAACGAATGTTAAGCGTTAAGTAAATGACCGTCTCATCAAGAATTGTTGACATTTATAAATTGTTAATACTTTGTTAAATTAACATGGTACCACCCTTGTTTTAAACCACTTAATAGTTGTTAAAATGTCAAAGTTGTAGCATCTTGAAGACGTAAGTTTGAAGCTTTACTGCTGTATGAAAATTATCTGTAAACTGAAGAACTGTTACAGGTGAGATGTTACGTTTCCCATTTTGACCCTTTTAATATCGCTATTCTACTGTATACATGAGATTCTACTGTATAACTTGAAATATGATGCGCATATAACTCTTTACTATCAAGAACTTCACTGGCTAAAACATGACGAAAGACGTAAATGTCACATACTTTTATTAATACATGGACTCCTACATAGATAGTATACTCGTCTCAGTACATTTCCTTTAAATTTCATTTTCTCTCCTCATTTCATAACTGTAATACTCGCGCTGGATCTACTCTTGCATTTCCTCTTCACCATTCATCTGCGTATAACAATTCTTTTACTGTGACCGGTTCCATACTTGGAATTCCTTACCAGTCAGTCAGGGGCGGTGACTCATTAACTAAATTCAAGAGATCTTGCTGATATTACCTGTTGAAAACTACCGGCTGACGTGTGTACTGTACAGCTGAGCGTGTGAATGGTGATAGACTGTGTTTTTCTGGTATATGTAGACCTAGTTCATAACTGTGTAATCACCATCTTTGCCTTTTCCCATTATGTGGACTCTGCCTTCTTGCAATGTTTCCTCCACTTCAATCGACCCATAGCGTTCAGAGGGCTGAGTTTGTTGAGCTGCATGTAATCTTTCATCCTATCCAGTCAGCGTGTTTGAGGTCGCCCTCGAGGTCGGCGACCCTCCACGTTCAGTTGAAGGACAGTCTTTGCAACTGAGGTTTCACTGCTGCGGAGTACATGCCCATTCCATCGCAGACGTGATTCACGTATTTTTTCTGTGATTGGGTCAATCTTGAATTTCTTCCGCACAACATCGTTCCTGATATGGTCTAGTCGAGTCAGGCCATTGGACCACCACAGTATCTTCATTTCCACTGCATGAAGTGTCTTCGTGCTTCGATGTTGTAGGCCAGCATTCAGATCCATAAAGAACCACCGATCTAATCACTGTGCGTTGTGTAATATGTGTATTTATTTTGTGTGTGTTCGAGCAATATTATTTCATATTGGTTAATGTACAGTGTAATATTTTAATTCCTTTATAAATGTGAGTGAGAGTGATAGCGTGGATGTTAGCATAATGTAATTCTACTAAAATATAACGTAATATATCTGCTGAAAACTAATGTTAAGTGTGGTGAAGTGTAAGAGAGGGCCATGATCCATAACTTCGCCACTTGAAAGATGACAAATAAATAAATAAATAAATAAATAAATAAATAAATAAATAAATAAATAAATAAATAAATAAATAAATACATTAATTAATTAAGAAAATGGATGGATGAATGAATGAATACTGATCTGCATGTAGGGCAGTCGTCCAGGTGGCAGATTCCCTATCTGTTGCTTTCCTAGCCTTTTCCTAAATGATTTCAAAGAAATTGGAAATTTATTGAACGTCTCCCTTGGTAAGTTATTCCAATCCCTAACTCCCCTTCCTATAAATGAATATTTGCCCCAGTTTGTCCTCTTGAATTCCAAATTTATCTTCATATTGTGATCTTTCCTACTTTTATTAACGCCACTCAAACTTATTCGTCTACTAATGTCATTCCACGCCATCTCTCCGCTGACAGCTCGGAACATACCACTTAGTCGAGCAGCTCGTCTTCTTTCTCTCAGTTCTTCTCAGCCCAAACTCTGCAACATTTTTGTATCGCTACTCTTTTATCGGAAATCACCCAGAACAAATCGAGCTGCTTTTCTTTGGATTTTCTCCAGTTCTTGAATCAGGTAATCCTGGTGAGGGTCCCATACACTGGAACCATACTCTAGTTGGGGTCTTACCAGAGACTTATATGCCCTCTCCTTTACATCCTTACTACAACCCCTAAACACCCTCATAACCATGTGCAGAGATCTGTACCCTTTATTTACAATCCCTTTTATGTGATTACCCCAATGAAGATCTTTCCGTATATTAACACCCAGATACCTACAATGATCCCCAAAAGGAACTTTCACCCCATCAACGCAGTAATTAAAACTGAGAGGACTTTTCCTATTTGTGAAACTCACAACCTGACTTTTAACCTCTCAACATTTTCGAGGTCACGTTGCAGTTGCTCACAATCTTGTAACTTATTTATCACTCTATAGAGAATAACATCATCCGCAAAAAGCCTTACCTCCGATTCCACTGCTTTACATATATCATTTATATATATAAGAAAACATAAAGCTCCGATAATACTGCCTTGAGGAATTCCCCCCTTTAATTATTACAGGATCAGATAAAGCTTCACCTACTCTAATTCTCTGAGATCTATTTTCTAGAAATATAGCAACCCATTCAGTCACTCTTTTTTCAAGTCCACCAATTCACTCATTTTTGCCAGTAGTCTCCCATGATCCACCCTATCAAATGCTTTAGACAGGTCAATCGCGATACAGTCCATTTGACCTCCAGAATCCATGTTATCTGCTATATCTTGCTGGAATCCTACAAGTTGAGCTTCAGTGGAATAACCTTTCCTAAAACCGAACTGCCTTCTATCAAACCAGTTATTAATTTCACAAACATGTCTAATATAATCAGAAAGAATGCCTTCCCAAAGCTTACATACAATGCATTTCAAACTTACTGGCCTGTAATTTTCAGCTTTATGTCTATATGTCTATATCCCCAGAAATCTGATCAATTCCAGCCGCTTTTCTAGTTTTCAACTTTTGTATCTTATTGTAAATGTCATTGTTATCATATGTAAATTTTATTACTTCTTTGGCCTTAGTCTCCTCCTCTATCTCGACATTATCCTTGTAAGCAACAATCTTTACATACTGCTGACTGAATACTTCTGCCTTTTGAAGATCCTCACATACACACTCCCCCTGTTCATTAATTATTCCTGGAATGTCCTTCTTGGAACTTGTTTCTGCCTTAAAATACCTATACACACCCTTCCATTTTTCACTAAAATTTGTATGACTGCCAATTATGCTTGCCATCATGTTATCCTTAGCTGCCTTCTTTGCTAGATTCAATTTTGACCCGTACTATTGAAAAACGCCTTTTTCTAGTTGTCAGAAGAAAGTTTTCTAGTACGATACCTAATTACCAAAGCCATAAGGAACAAGACTTTAAAAGAAATTGAGAACACGTTAACGTTTCTCACAGAGTGAAACTTATCAGTTTCTCTAGCTGCATCAGTTGCTTATATTCCTCAGATATTATGCTTCACTCTCTTTCCATATAATCGAGGCGACTACGTTTATAAGTGCAAGACATGAACGTTTATAAGTGCAAGACATGAGTGTTTAAAATTGTTTAAAGAGGTTCTGCTGCCGGTGCAGCATTGGTAAGGCATTACATTATAATCTCCGCAGTAAAAGAACGTCCGAAAGTCATTCAAGACGTATATCAATTATCCCATATACCCGGTGTTGTAGGAGCCTTAGATTGGACGCATATAAGAATTCTAGCGCTTTGCCCGCGGCTTTGCTCGCGTCATAGTTATGTCCCATTATATTTTTTATTTCCCATTTTCTTTTGAAGGCCACAGAACCAACCTTACGCGTCTATCGACTTTCGTAAGAAATGAAAGACGTGAACGTAAATGATGTGTTTTCCCGTCCCGGCTTCGACCGGAATTGAAAAGTTTCCGGTGTATTCCGAGTTCCCTGTTAAATGAAATTTAAGATTCCCTGTGATCTCGAAATGTAAATATGTTAATATTTTACATTACTTCTTTTGTAATAATTTATTTTCCTGATTTATGAATGGAATGAAATAATAATGAGATATTAAGGATATAAATGAGGTTATTTAAATCGTCTCAATGTTAAAAATTAGCTTTTCATCATGAAATCAAATCACAGAGTTAAAATACAATTATTTGCTATAGAACTAAATGTCCAGTATAACTTTTGATCACCATAAACTTCAAAGCGGAATGGACATATTTTGCCTGCTGCCGTCAACTCACATGTTCCAACATACGTTGAATCTTCTGACATGAAAAACCGGTACTTTTTTGAGGAGGAATAATTATTACCAAGATGATTTTCGTACAAAATGGAGAACTCTACCCAATTGTTCACAACATACGAAACAATAGCTTCACGAACTTCTTTATGCCGTACCGGTAACTGAGTAGAATATAAAATGTAAGAAAGAGATCTAAATAGACACGTACCGTCACCTGCAATAGAAACAATGTTATGTGACAACACTTCAATAATGATGTTTAGATCAGTTACTGACATTATGCTGTGCGCGTGAAAAAATATGTTTTCGCGCTGCAGTCTGTTATTTACCTGTCTCCTTGAAATATCGAACACCAGTACGTTGAATCTTCTGGTATGAAAAGTCGGTACTCTTCTTAGGAGGAATAGTTATTACCAAGGAGTGCTAAGGTTCAGAGCCTTCTTGCTCAAGAGTTCTATCACACTCAATTCATTACTGGCCGACAATATCCAAGTTACCTCCGGTCTCTCCTTCGTCAATATGAGTGACATATCTTCGAACCTTGGACAGCTTTGCTAATGACGCATGCGCGCGCCGATCATAATGAAGGAAGAACTTATATTGCTTTCGCCTATCCTGTTTTACCAGCTGTACGGATGAAATAATGCCTTTATACTGTATGCGGTTGCACAAATCAGTAACAAAATATAAAACGGTAATCATTCTCCTTGATAAAACAAAATTCCTGTGTTAGAAAAAAAAACCCTGTGGCAGGTTCGAACCTACATTCTTGCAGTCTGCAGTCTGTTGTCTTAACCATTGCGCTACCATCACTGTGCAAAAGGCCCTTTCATTAATTCACTCACAAATATTAGCACATATAGGTCCCTCTACTGTTATTTTTTTTGCTAGTTGCTTTACGTCGCACCGACACAGATAGGTCTTATGGCGACGATAGGAGAGGGAAGGGTAAGGAGTGGGAAGGAAGCGGCCGTGGCCTTAATTAAGGTACAGCCCCAGCACTTGCCTGGTGTGAAAATGGGAAACCACGTAAAACCATTTTCAGGGCTGCCGACAGTGGGGTTCGAACCTACTATCTCCCGAATACTGGATACTGGCCGCACTTAAGCGACTGCAGCTATCGAGCTCGGTGCCCTCTACTGTTAATTGTATTTATTTTCGTTAAGGACTTCGTTGATTACCGTCTTGAAATACATGGAATCGGAGTGAATTGGCGCTGTTGGAAAGTGCAGCGTCGATTTTTGATTGGCAAAAGCCAAAGATTCACGCACGCAAGAGAAGTATTTCATATAGAAAATCTTGAAAATATATATATTTCCGTTGACTTTTCAAGAAATCCAAGATTTTTGCTGTACTATTGAGACGATTTGGGGCAATGAATGAACATATATGGACAATTTTTTCACAAAAACGGAGATATTGAACACAAATGTAAAACTACATTTCACCCCTTTTCACCTCTTTAAAATTGGAATTTTAAAAATTTCTTTTAATACAGTATTTATGCTGTAAGAAAAGAAATATGTGAATGAATATAAGAACAATAATTTTCACAAAAACGGAGATCTTCAACAAAAATGTAAAATCACATTTCACCCCTTCCTTTAAAATAGGAATTTTTAAAAATCCTTTCTTAGTGCGCACCTACACTACGGTAGGAACATGTTCTCAAATTTTCATGCAATTATCTCCAGTAGGTTTTGCTGTGCGTTGATTATCAGTCAGTCATTCAGTACATCTTGGTTGATTGATTGATTGATTGATTGATTGATTGATTGATTGATTGATTGATTGATTGATTGATTGATTGATTGATTGATTGATTGATTGATTGATTGATTGATGATAAGAAAACAAGTACTTTTTGTTTGCTATTGGTTTAACATCGCACTAACACATCGAAGGTTTCGGAAGACGCAAGGGCGGAAAAGGGGATTGGGAAGTTAGTGTCCGCGGCCTTAATTAAAGTACGGCCTCAGCATTTGCTGGGTGTTAAAATTTGAAACCACGGAAAACCATCGTCAGGGCTGCCGGCGGTGGGATTCGAACAAACCAAGCACAGGTAAAGAGTGAGTGTAGAGAAGGAAATGAGATTATCTCAATTAGTGCCAAGATTTGACGAGCTGTGTAACAAGCAAGCTCAAGTTTCACACTGTTGAAAGTTTCTGAGGTGAAAATAATGTACTTTATTCCTAATATTTTTTTTATAATTTTTCTTTAATTTTTGTTTTAGTTTGCATTTTTTTTAAACATTATCAGTTCGGTTTTTGGTAACGTAGGAAAGGTTTTTCATGTTTCACTTTGTGTGTACAAGTATTTTTCTTGCACGTTGGTTAGTATAATTTTTCACAGATTCCTAGGGTAAATATCAAATTATCGGTAGTTTTTTTCCGGGTATTCCACAGGGGAGCCGTGGATAGAATGTTGTTGGTCAAGGGAGCTAAGGGGTCAAAGTTGAAAACTACTGGTTTATGGCGTTCGTTTAGAATTCTACCAACAACAGGTCACAATTTATTTACTTGTTCTTATTATCGGTACATGCGTTATGACGGCAAGCAATACACAGTATGTTTGTGAAATTAATCGTGCGCTTTGACACGGATATTCCGTACACCGTTAGTTGTTTTTTCCTGTGTGGGATGGACTCCTTTTTCTTTGCAGATACATACAATACATTGCGAGAAGATCAATATTAAGCGTACTAGCTAACGGTGTTAGAAGGGTTGCATATCTTCAGGAATTATGACGGGGCTGATGGATCACTCGGTATGGTAACCATGCGCGCTGCCTTCTTTTAGTGTAGGTTGCTATGGCCTTATAGTTCTTTCTCCTATTTTTCAAGCAGAAATTACCATTTTTAGTGTGAATCAAGGGACAGATGATTCAGTTGTTCCTCCCTTAAAAAGTGAGAATTCTGAAATTACAAATGTGCTGAGCGGAAAAAGTTATTGCAATCATGAGGAGGTCCTTGAAATCTCGGAAACTGCCAGTAGGCTACAAGGCGTTTTGAAATAATAATCATTCTGACAAAAAGACAGGAATGATTATAGGCCCTAATGTGAGAACAAAACCGTATCTCGAGCAGCAATTTAAGGCTGAGAAATGATACAATCCTTTATTACAAGTCCTAGTTTTACCTGGAGAATATTTTAGCCATTGACTCGGTGGCTGTAATAAAACTTTCGCCTTCTTCGGCAAATTCCTCCAGATAATACATCGTACAAATAATTGCCTTTATCTAATTCTAATTTCTTCCTAAGCTTTTCAAAATTATGTAATTACCCATTTTTGATCACTATATTTTCTTGTATAGCGATCTGTAATGAGAAATAGTTTGTTTATACTTTTCATACAATATGGAGTCCAACACATACAATAATGATATTGATCGCTTTGCCTCTGGATCCATCTACTGTAAATTTCCCTGAATCACTGCTGAGAACATGTTCCTGACTTTTTGACTAAATTTACAAACATATAAAACTGCATTTAACTTGAAAATCTGTAAATTAACATTCATTAAATAAAATACACACTCGTCGAACCTTGTACTCACACTTACTTGTTACCTGCTTACTTACACATGCGTTATTTGAAGGGCGCCAGCTGTCACTCAGTACAGCAATAATAGAATGAGACTCTTGACTATCTCTAGGGTGTGGGGTAATAAGCTTACTTTTGACAACATACCATATAAGTTCTGGGAAAAGGAGATTGGCGTTCGGTTTCCCCATTAATTTTGAGGTTAAGATATTTTACTTTCAATGAAATGAAACTATGAATTCGTTTGATAGAACAATATATATTCTTTAAATAATATATCAAAAAAATAGTGAGTCTTGTTGCGATAAAACAGATGAGAATATGAAATTATGACATTGCAACTGAAAGAAACTAGGCATGAATTTGAATTCTTCTTGACCGGACATTTAACAATTTATACGAAATATTTCCCTCACTGATTCACTTGACTGTACCTTCAACACTTTTAGTGTAATTACGACGTAATCCATTGCTCTGGTGTTTACTGTAGATGTGTCACGCCTAACTTGGTGATACATCCTTGCGACTGCTTCTTCTCCATATCATCTGACTTCTTTGTAAGTCAATATGGTATGACCTCTTGGCAGGTCCAGGGTTTCCCTCTCTGACTCCTTGGTAAGCCTTGCGTCCGCGTCTTCCACTAAGTGACGGACCAACCATTTGGTCTCACTCTCTCAATGACCAATATTGGCTCACTGAGTCTTCTCCATCTCTCGTTCACACTGGTTGACTGGCCAACAAAGGCCTCTTGATCTAGTAGACTACTTCACTGTACTGCATCCGTATAACTAATGACTGACGCTACAATGTGCACCCACCTTATATAGACTTTGGCTGACACAACTACGTAATCTCCAGAAATAACAATGACATACTCCCACCTACGCGACAGATATTACATCCAGTGGTGAAATAGCCCGGAGGCTGACTCTCTGAGCGCATATTCTAAATAAATACAATGACGTAGCCATGGCGCGGCGATGACTTGGCAGAATCGCCAACAATATTGCACAATGCACCAACGTCATACCCAATCTCTGATATATACAACAATTCTCACTGTATAGGTGTTTAATGATAATCTACACATACGTATATGTGTATACATCTAAGTGCAATCTTGCAAGCAACAGGCAATTGCAAAATTGAATAAAACGGATAATTACAATAATAGTACAACATCACAGATAACATAATAATAATACTGACATAATAATAATAATAATAATAATAATAATAATAATAATAATAATAATAATAATAATAATAATAAAATCATACAATAATAAAAATACAGATATCATCTTGTAACGGGATTTGAACCGTTACAATTCGCCTCCCTCATAAATAAATCGAAGAACAAAGAATCGATTGATTTATGAACAAAATTATATATATAACACTGACACAGATAAACACTTTAAATGAGTATACAACAATAATTTTCTTTTTCAACATCCATACATTTTATAAAATATCACAAATATGAGAATTCTTCTCGCACATTGCCATCGTAGATAACTGTCCAGTGTCCCATTCTCTCTCTTTCTCTCATACAAATCACAAGAGTATAGCCCTTGATTTAACACACACAAATAATTTTCAATCAATATACAACATTCTTCTCCTTTTTTTTAACATATCAAAATATTTTGTGAAATATCACTTATATGAGAACTTTTCTCGCATATGGTTATCGCAGATAACTGTCCAATGTCCTGTTCTCAGTTTTGTCACACAGAACATGACAATGTAGCACTTATTCTTCCAATGCACCAATACGACACTTGGTTCACACGCTAATTCATGTATGTTAATTTTATTTTGCCAGTTTCTCACAAAATTAATCATCTTATTATTATCTCAACAAATCTCACGTGAAATACTCCTTTACATATATAATACTACAAATACCGACAATATCCTCTTCCTGATCTTTATAAGAATATGCACACTCCCCGATACGGTTCACAATAGTGAAATACCCCTGATAAAAAAATAACTTCAAGATATTTCCCGCTTCTGCAGATGATGAAATGGAACTCTGAGTAGCACTCTGTCACTCAAACTGAATCAATTTTGCCCTCATTGACTTACATATCTCAATAGATCACATCCTCCTTGGCAACAATAATTAAAGAATCAATACTATGGCTACAAGATGGTTCAATTATTCCGTAATCCAGCATAATGTTCATTTGTTCTTAGACGTCACTAGCATTCTTAAGTTGAATGGGGTACTTACCTCCCACAAACGATGAATGGTCATGTACTACAAATTTATGTTCATATACGTGTTCTTCCTCACTTACCACTTAATACATCTCGATGCTTACCTAACATCGACCACAATTACTCCTCCTGTAATTCACTCAAATTACCTCACGTCACTGCCTCATACCGACGATCCCTCAGATCCTGGTCGTATAGACACGTAACACACCCAACAACACATTTCCTCTCACTAGGAACAACTTCACTTACCTCTCATATTTCAAAGAACACACGTCACCAACACACTTACCTCAGACCATCATAATTAACACGTACTTCTTTGCTAGTTTACTCCCAGAACAAACACACACTACCTAAATTAAAGTCTATTCTACTTCCATGATTTGCAACCAAGTCAGCTCCTAAAACAACTGAATACACAAGTTTTGGTACCACAAGGCATGGCTTAAACTTACAATTATCTTCAATTGACTGGTACCGCTATCATTTTATTTACTCACTTTGACTTACCCAACGGCTGTTATAAACTAGTACCTTCTTCACATCACAATTTCCATCATTGGAGTTACTACCTCACTTCTTACATCACATTCTCGGCATTACAAGTACTTCCATCACTTATCAGAACACTTCTTACTTCTACCTTACTACTACTATTAATTACTTCATTATCTACGACTACGTCCCTACTTAAATATCTCACTTAACATTACTTAGGTCACAATCACACTGTACTCTTAAATCTATTTTTACTACATAACTACTTATACTAAATACCTGTTCATTTTCTACCTTCGGCCTGTCCACTTAACTTACCCGATTCCCTGTGAATCTGAAATACTCTGACTCCATAAAGAAACTTGGATAACATTCATATTAAGACTATCACAGTCTCTCTGATAACTCAAATCCGTACGCCTCCCATCTTCCGATTCTCTCTGATTACTCCTCTGACCTTCTCTCTCATAACTCAAATACATACGCCTACCATCTTCCGATTCTCTCTGATTACTCTTCTGACCTTCTCTCTCATAACTCAAATACATACGCCTCCCATCTTCCGATTCTCTCTGGTTACTCATCTGATCCTCTCTCTCACAACTTAATTCCATACGCCCCCCATCTTCCAATTCTCTCTGATTACTCTTCTGATCCTCTCTCTCACAACTCAAATCCATACGCCTCCCATCTTCCAATTCTCTCTGATTACTCTTCCGACCACTATCACCATCAACACAACTATTAATCCTCTGCGGATCATGATCACCCCCTCTCCTCTGATACACAGCTAACATTTCCCCCCTTCTCTCTACAATATTACTTTCCCTAGACATCATGCGCTCTCTCTCTCTCGCGCGCCCTTGCACACATTCTTCCCAAAGCCTGTCAATGAACTCTTTAATCTCTCCTAAATTAGACATATTATCCCAGTACACTCGAAACCATATTCTACTTTCACCGACAAAAACATTCGACAAGATTTCCACCACGTATTCCCATTCATTAATATTATTCCTCGACTTACTTGCAAATCTTTTCTCAACTACTTTTACAAACTCTATAGGATTAAACTGTTTTCCAGAAAACTTGGTTAAATCACGATCTCTACTGAACAAACCACTCGCTATTACCACTTCTCTCGCCATCTCACCTGTACCTTTCTGCCACATTACTCCCTGGCAGTTCACAACTTCTTCTTCTTCTTCCGCTGCTCTCTCAGCCTTCTCTTCCTCTATTCTCACGTCTTCCTGCAATTCTTCCTCTCTCTTTCTCACCTGCTGTGATAGCGTTTCCTGTTCGTTCCGTAGTTCACTGACTTCCACAAGTTTGCTTTCAATTTGTTCAATTCTACTAATCTGTTCCCTCGTATCTTCCCTAATTACATTGCAAATCTTGTCCAATCTTTTCTCGACTACCTCATGAATTTCTTCCCGATTACTAGACATTTCTGACAACTTAATAATTACCGGTACGATCTTGTTACTTAACTCTCTGATATTCTCTGTACAAGTTCCTTTGACATGCTCAATTTGAGTATGAAGATCGCTCCGACTCGACTCCATTTCTCCTCTATGGTCAACACACTCTTTATTTACCTTATCTTCTAACTTAGATATTTGACTAGTTACCTCTACTATCTTAGTATCTATTTTAGAATTAAGTGATTCACTTAGCCCATCTATTTTCTCATTGATCACATTAAAATTTTCTTTATTACTGCCAATTAATTCTTCCATCTGTTTCTTATTATTTTCATTACTAATACCAATCAATTCTTTCATCTCTTTCTTATTATTTTCACTCATCTTTTCCATTCGTTTATTACTATTTTCATTACTATTACTAATTAATTCTTGCATCTCTCTCTTATTATTTTCGTTACTGCTAATTATTTGTTCCATTTTACTACTTAGAGAATTAATCTGTTTATTACTATTTTCACTCAGTTTTTTACAGTTTTCATTACTGATCTCGGTAAATTTGGCCATCATTAATTTTATAAAATCTTGGTTCATTCCCCCCGCGATTTCCTTTTGAGTTTCAGTGTGCTTCTCAATTTCTGCACTTTCCTGAATTATCTCAGAAGCTTCCATCGTATTCACCTGTTCCCTACTCTGAATTTCACCTTGGATGTCCGCAGAAACAATGACCTCGTCGTCACATGACTTTTTATTGTCTTCCTTGTCCATCTTTGGTTCACTAGTGATAGTACGCGATCTCAAATTAATTTCCCTCTTCAAATCCCTTGACATATCCCCCAAAATACAAATATATATCACAAAATTATAGTCCTGAAATTTACCGGTAATAATTTCTGTTGGCTTAAATGCGCACACTCCTCCCAAAATGAACCTATGATATGCTGTCATTCAGAACAAATTCTGAATTTATTCGAGTCCCACGTTGCGTCGACACATTGAGAACATGTTCCTGACTTTTTGACTAAATTTACAAACATATAAAACTGCATTTAACTTGAAAATCTGTAAATTAACATTCATTAAATAAAATACACACTCGTCGAACCTTGTACTCACACTTACTTGTTACCTGCTTACTTACACATGCGTTATTTGAAGGGCGCCAGCTGTCACTCAGTACAGCAATAATAGAATGAGACTCTTGACTATCTCTAGGGTGTGGGGTAATAAGCTTACTTTTGACAACATACCATATAAGTTCTGGGAAAAGGAGATTGGCGTTCGGTTTCCCCATTAATTTTGAGGTTAAGATATTTTACTTTCAATGAAATGAAACTATGAATTCGTTTGATAGAACAATATATATTCTTTAAATAATATATCAAAAAAATAGTGAGTCTTGTTGCGATAAAACAGATGAGAATATGAAATTATGACATTGCAACTGAAAGAAACTAGGCATGAATTTGAATTCTTCTTGACCGGACATTTAACAATTTATACGAAATATTTCCCTCACTGATTCACTTGACTGTACCTTCAACACTTTTAGTGTAATTACGACGTAATCCATTGCTCTGGTGTTTACTGTAGATGTGTCACGCCTAACTTGGTGATACATCCTTGCGACTGCTTCTTCTCCATATCATCTGACTTCTTTGTAAGTCAATATGGTATGACCTCTTGGCAGGTCCAGGGTTTCCCTCTCTGACTCCTTGGTAAGCCTTGCGTCCGCGTCTTCCACTAAGTGACGGACCAACCATTTGGTCTCACTCTCTCAATGACCAATATTGGCTCACTGAGTCTTCTCCATCTCTCGTTCACACTGGTTGACAGGCCAACAAAGGCCTCTTGATCTAGTAGACTACTTCACTGTACTGCATCCGTATAACTAATGACTGACGCTACAATGTGCACCCACCTTATATAGACTTTGGCTGACACAACTACGTAATCTCCAGAAATAACAATGACATACTCCCACCTACGCGACAGATATTACATCCAGTGGTGAAATAGCCCGGAGGCTGACTCTCTGAGCGCATATTCTAAATAAATACAATGACGTAGCCATGGCGCGGCGATGACTTGGCAGAATCGCCAACAATATTGCACAATGCACCAACGTCATACCCAATCTCTGATATATACAACAATTCTCACTGTACAGGTGTTTAATGATAATCTACACATACGTATATGTGTATACATCTAAGTGCAATCTTGCAAGCAACAGGCAATTGCAAAATTGAATAAAACGGATAATTACAATAATAGTACAACATCACAGATAACATAATAATAATACTGACATAATAATAATAATAATAATAATAATAATAATAATAATAATAATAATAATAATAATAATAATAATAAAATCATACAATAATAAAAATACAGATATCATCTTGTAACGGGATTTGAACCGTTACACTGTAAAATAATCCGGGTTATAAAATGAATAAAGAGCATTGACGCAGAATAATCTGTCAAGAAGCTTACTCTATACACTAAAAGACGTGTTGCAAAATCAAGTAGCATCCTTTTTGTAGAAGACACTTTAACCATGCATGTGACTGTGTGACCCAGTTGCTCAGCACGTTGAGTGTACTCTGTCCATGTTTATGTTCTGGAGTTGAGTTTTAACTATGATAAAACGAGTTTCACATTTACACGTCGTTAATGAGCCGTATGGCCTGAACCTTCGGCCGGAATATAATGTATAATGGAAAGCAGGCTGGTCCGCTACGGGCTGGCGGTCGTGTCAGCCCTAAGATACTCTACAAGCAAACGAATAATGATACTACAGTGTACCACTGGTTAATTTTATAACATCCATTTAAACTCCAACATTTCTCAGCTTATGTAATAAGAAGATAACAAACTCCATGTCGATTTTAGCATCCTGATAATTTATTCATCGTATGGTAGTTCACAGCAGTGGTATGTTCGAAACAAAGCATTTGTGTAATAGAGTGAAATCAAATAACTGTAAAGTACAGTTACATGAAAATTTAAAAAGACAATAGAAAATGAAACAATTATAGTATGAAAACATGAAAAATGGTCATAAATTGACAACTACCTGAATATTTTAGCCATTGACTTGGTAGCTGTAGTAAAATTTCTTCGGCAAATTCCTCCAGATAATACATAGATACAAATAATTGCCTTTCTCTAATTATAATTTCCTCTTAAGATTTTAAAAATACATTTACATACATACATACATACATACGAGGTGGCCCGCTAGCGCCGTACTTTTTATGTATAAATGCTCCACATGCACTAATGATGAATAGGGTGCCTAATAACTGATTTTCATAGGGGTATTACAGCCTGCAGTTTAGTTACGTCAGAATATGAAGAGATAACAACCGGACGGCCAATCGCTACATGTTTCTCAGTGCTATCCGTGAAGTGTGTCCCCTGGCGTTAAGTATGTCTCGTTTCAATTGGAATCATCATCAGTTCAAAACAAATAAGTAAATCACAAAGGTATGCGACTAACACACACTTAACATACATTTTGCCTTAAAGTACACTTAAAATGGTTGACACGAGTTTTAAGTCTTAAACACACGTTAAAATTTAAATAACTTCCTTGGGATCCAAGTCACAAATAATTGGAGCGGGTATGCACAATGTTGAGGAGAGTTTTAAAATATTATGCAAACTTGAAGTTGAGGATTTTATAAAGTTCCTATAATGTTGCTGTGGATACAAAATAAATGAACATTTTAACATCGGAACTGCGGCATACTATAACGCGGTTCTTATTAAATGTTCATAAAAACCATTTAAAAGTGCAGAAAAAACAATATGACTACGACATATTAAAATATAATTTTGAAAATATCTTTGTCAAATTATTTTGATAGCGTTATGCCTCCCAACTGCAGGGATTATGACATCTGCGCGATGTTATGTTTACATATACCACTTCATAGGAATATCCGAACATCCTTGCAACAGGAACCCTATTGATGATTAATTTATGAGTTTCCTTTATACAGGGTTGTGTATAATCCTGCAGGACCATGTGGCCATTAATATAAGAATGCATACTTCTATAGAAATCCGTTGTGAGGATGATTCTGTGATGAATAGGGTTGTTGACTACGTTGACCTTGAATTACCTCAACACTGAAAATACACAATGCGTTAGGCATTACACCTTAGTTTGAGATAGTTATTGAGACAGTTCTTCATGCATAAATTACCTGATCAACTTCAAATCAAACTGAATTACATTGACCGGGTAAAGTAATTTTTCTGTGCCATTGTTAGAGCCAGAGTATCTGATTGTTGAAATTTGAGCAGCAATC